>NW_028152751.1:7500-10877 GCF_951799395.1 Argentina silus | reverse complement strand
CCTGAACCCAAGCCTAAACCCTGTCTGTACTCTGTACCCCCCTGCCCCAGCCTGAACCCCAAGTCTGAAGCTCAAGGCTGAGTCAAGGACAGCGTGAGAGAGAGAGAGAGAGAGAGAGAGAGAGAGAGCGCGTGTGGGAGGCCCAGCTATGTCCATTGAGAGGAGTCTGCGTTTGAGATGGTAATGAATGGCGGTCAGAGAAACGTTCTCCTGTTGTCAAAGCGTTGAGCAGACATGCCTTTCTCACGGGCTTCGCTCGCCCTGAGAGAAGTGGCTCTTTGTCGCCGCGGTACGCACGTGCTATCGGCTCCCCGCATCTCGTCAAAATATGGCCCATTGTCTGACAGGGCCAGCTCTGTGTGCTCGTCCGAAACCAGCGGCATTCCTCAAGTCGTCGTCGTCCCTCCCCCCCCCCCGTCCCCACCATCCCGTCCTCCCCCCCCCGTCCCCCCGTCCCCACACACACACACACACACACACACACACACACCGTCCACACACACACACACACACACACACACACACACCCGTCCACACACACACACACACACATACACACACACACACACCCGTCCCATCCGAAATGATTCTCAGGACTCTCTCTCCTTTTTCACCTCACAGTGACATCACAATCATCACAATGCCTGCGCAGCATTAGTGTCCAGCTACTATTGTAAATACAGTTTATCAACAAAGTATCATAGTTAGGGTTGGGTCAGGGCTAAGGTCTGGGTCACTCGGGCTAAGGTCATTCGCTGTCAGTACAGTACAGTGTATGCGCGATGTGTAATATTACAATGTGTATTACATAGTTACTACTTAGTAATTACACTAGTGATATAAGCACCCATGTATAACGAACCACAAACGTGTGTTACTGAATGTGTCTGAGTGCTTTGAACTAAGAGCACAGAGGAGGGCAGTCTAGCCCGCCTTCTTAGTCTCAGTGTGCCCCGTAGTCTAGCCCGCCTTCTTAGTCTCAGTGTGCCCCGTAGTCTAGCCCACCTTCTTAGTCTCAGTGTGCCCCGTAGTCTAGCCCACCTTCTTAGTCTCAGTGTGCCCCGTAGTCTAGCCCACCTTCTTAGTCTCAGTGTGCCCCGTAGTCCGTAGCGAGCGGTGTGTGTGTTCCCTGTGTTTACCTTGCGTCTCGCCACATTCTCCTGTAAATGCCCACCGCCGTTCAGGAGGGACAGCGGGCGGCTTGCCAGTGTGATGCTGGGCATTGCCAACCGCCACTGATGATAGGGGGGGGGTCGGTTTGTTTTGTTTATCTCTCCTTGGGCCAACCCTTAACCGCCTGTCCCGTCCCTTCTCTGTCCCCCAACATCCCGTTCTGGACTCATTTGAGGCAGAAGTTGAGACACATTGAGACCTGGGAGAGCTGAGTTGGGAGGTCCGTCTCATTCTCCCAGGTTCTGGAGTGATAGAATGTGCGCTTTGGTAACCAAACTAAAAACCGAACCGTGGGAGTGGAGTCCATTTTTTATTTTAATTTTTTTTAAGCGAGCCTTCTCTTTTCACAGTGTTGCTAGTGTTGGAATGTTTTTCATCTGAGGGCTTATTCACTTGTCTCTGGCCTGTGTGTGTGTGTGTGTGTGTGTGTGTGTGTGTGTGTGTGTGTGTGTGTGTACTGTACTGTATGTACAAAGTGTGTGTGTGTGTATGACTGTGAGTGTGAGTGTGTGTGTGTGTGTGTGTGTGTGTGTGTGTATGTGTGTGTACTGTATGTACAAAGTGTGTGTGTGTGTGTGTGTGTGTGTGTGTGTACGCGAGCGAGTGAGCGAAACGCGGCCGGCGGCTGGCAGAGAGAAAAGCATTTATTTATAGGTTCGTGAAAGCTGCGGGGCCTAGCCTGCACACTTCTGGCCTGGACGATGACGTTCCCTCGGAAAAATAAAAAGACTCCCCCCACTAGATCCAGCTATTTTTGCCGCTTAGGTTTGCTCCAATTGTAAACCATAAAAGCAATGTCTTTTTTTTTTCTTCTTCTTCTTTCCCGCGTGTCCTTGTTACTCCCAGTGTTGGATTTTAGTGTGTTTGAAGCCCAAATGCAAGGCAGGTGTCCCGCAAATGTGTATCTGCCAGGACCTCTAGTTCGGAACATGTTCTCAACAAGGCCGGTGTCAGACAATATGGGGAGGACTCACTCCCTCCCTCTCTCTTTCTCTCTCTCTCTGTCTTTCTCTGTCTATCCCTCTCTCTCTCCCCCTCCCCCCCTTTCTCTCTCTCTTCCTCTCTCTCTCTCCCCCTCACTCTCCCCCCCTCTCTCTTTCTCCCTCTCTCTCTATCCCTCCCCCTCTCTCCCCCTCTCCCCCTCTCCCTCTCCCTCTCCCGCCCCTCTCTCTCCTCTGCATTACATAACACCCTACCTGTGGTGCCTGGGATGTCCTTGTCTGGGTCTGGGCCAATCTATGCTAAAGCAAGGCACCTCTCTGGGGCGGTTGCCTTCTCTCCTCTAATGACACAGGCCTCTCCTCCAAAGCAGCACAGGTTTTTAACAGCTCCCGACGCAAAACACCACCGTCTCTTCGAATGATGAAGTCTGCATCGCCTGCCGACCGAACAGGCCGACCGACAGACATCATCTTCGCGGCGTTCTTAATGGACACTCCTCTCCATCCATTTCCATTCATTATTCAGTGGGGAAAAAAGCCGAACCGTTTGAGTGTGTAACACTGATCTACTATACTTCGCAATCTATGTGGTTGTGAGGCGATAAAACGCGGCGCACTTAGACGGGGGGGCTGAAAAGGAGCCGGAGATGGCTAGAGTTGGACGGTTGTCGGAGGTAGATGTAAAGAGGAGGGCAGGAAAATGGAGGGATGATGAGGAGGAGGAGGAGGAGAACAGGGGGGGAGAGTGGCGGCGACATCTTAGTGTCGAGGAAGGTAACAGCTGGGGTGTGTTTCTGACTCGGTTCATCCGCGGAGGAGCTTGTCTGGTCGGAGGCTGACACACACACGCACGCACACACACTCACACGCACACACACACACGCACACAGACGCAGACACACACACACACACACACAGACACACACACACACACACACAGACACAGACACACACACACACACACACACACCCTGACACACACACACACACAGACGCAGACGCAGACACACACACACACACACCCTGACACACACACACACACACACGCACACACACACACACACACACACACAGAGAGGAGCCTGTCTTGTCGGAGGCTGAGTGGATGTGAGCGGAGGGGAGTGATGTTGATTGAGATTAGCACGGCCGCGACGCACCAGAGTGACACTGCCCAGCCCGCTGAGACGAGCCTCCCGCGCTGTCACAATCAGACGTATGCTTTTCTTCTTCTTCTTCTTCTCCTCCTCCTTCTCCTTCTTCTTC